>NC_069501.1:850459947-850498397 GCF_027579735.1 Bombina bombina | reverse complement strand
GGGTCAGTTTCTACTTCCTGGGCGTTTAGGAATGAAGCTTCGGTTGACCAGATCTGCAAAGCAGCAACTTGGTCCTCTTTGCATACTTTTACTAAATTCTACCATTTTGATGTATTTTCTTCTTCTGAAGCAGTTTTTGGTAGAAAAGTTCTTCAGGCAGCGGTTTCAGTTTGAATCTTCTGCTTATGTTTTTTGTTAAACTTTTATTTGGGTGTGGATTATTTTCAGCAGGAATTGGCTGTCTTTATTTTATCCCTCCCTCTCTAGTGACTCTTGTGTGGAAAGATCCACATCTTGGGTAGTCATTATCCCATACGTCACTAGCTCATGGACTCTTGTTAATTACATGAAAGAAAACATAATTTATGTAAGAACTTACCTGATAAATTCATTTCTTTCATATTAACAAGAGTCCATGAGGCCCACCCTTTTTTGTGGTGGTTATGATTTTTTTTTTTTTTTTTTTTTTTTGTATAGAGCACAATTATTCCAATTCCTTATTTTATATGCTTCGCACTTTTTTTCTTATCACCCCACTTCTTGGCTATTCGTTAAACTGATTTGTGGGTGTGGTGAGGGGTGTATTTATAGGCATTTTAAGGTTTGGGAAACTTTGCCCCTCCTGGTAGGAATGTATATCCCATACGTCACTAGCTCATGGACTCTTGTTAATATGAAAGAAATGAATTTATCAGGTAAGTTCTTACATAAATTATGTTTTTTCCATCAGGATCTGAAATCCTTAAATTTAAAGGTATGGAGATTGAACGCTTGATTCTTGGTCAAAGAGGTTTCTCTGACTCTGTGATTAATACTATGTTACAGGCTCGTAAATCTGTATCCAGAGAGATATATTGTAGAGTCTGGAAGACTTATATTTCTTGGTGTCTTTCTCATCATTTTTCTTGGCATTCTTTTAGAATACCAAGAATGTTACAGTTTCTTCAGGATGGTTTAGATAAGGGTTTGTCCGCAAGTTCCTTGAAAGGTCAAATCTCTGCTCTTTCTGTTCTTTTTCACAGAAAGATTGCTATTCTTCCTGATATTCATTGTTTTGTACAAGCTTTGGTTCGTATAAAGCCTGTCATTAAGTCAATTTCTCCTCCTTGGAGTTTGAATTTGGTTCTGGGGGCTCTTCAAGCTCCTCCATTTGAACCTATGCATTCATTGGATATTAAATTACTTTCTTGGAAAGTTTTTTGTTCCTTTTGACCATCTCTTCTGCCAGAAGAGTTTCTGAATTATCTGCTCTTTCTTGTGAGTCTCCTTTTCTGATTTTTCATCAGGATAAGGCGGTGTTGCGAACTTCTTTTGAATTTTTACCTAAAGTTGTGAATTCCAACAACATTAGTAGAGAAATTGTGGTTCCTTCATTATGTCCTAATCCTAAGAATTCTAAGGAGAAATCGTTGCATTCTTTGGATGAAATATTATGTTGAAGCTACGAAATCTTTTCGTAAGACTTCTAGTCTATTTGTTATCTTTTCCGGTTCTAGAAAAGGCCAGAAAGCTTCTGCCATTTCTTTGGCATCTTGGTTGAAATCTTTAATTCATCTTGCCTATGTTGAGTCGGGTGAAACTCCGCCTCAGAGAATTACAGCTCATTCTACTAGGTCAGTTTCTACTTCCTGGGCGTTTAGGAATGAAGCTTTGGTTGACCAGATCTGCAAAGCAGCGACTTGGTCCTCTTTGCATACTTTTACTAAATTCTACCATTTTGATGTATTTTCTTCTTCTGAAGCAGTTTTTGGTAGAAAAGTACTTCAGGCAGCAGTTTCAGTTTGAATCTTCTGCTTATGTTTTTCGTTAAACTTTATTTTGGGTGTGGATTATTTTCAGCAGGAATTGGCTGTCTTTATTTTATCCCTCCCTCTCTAGTGACTCTTGTGTGGAAAGATCCACTTCTTGGGTAGTCATTATCCCATACGTCACTAGCTCATGGACTCTTGCTAATTACATGAAAGAAAACATAATTTATGTAAGAACTTACCTGATAAATTCATTTCTTTCATATTAGCAAGAGTCCATGAGGCCCGCCCTTTTTTTGTGGTGGTTATGATTTTGTATAAAGCACAATTATTCCAATTCCTTATTTTATATGCTTTCGCACTTTTTTCTTATCACCCCACTTCTTGGCTATTCGTTAAACTGAATTGTGGGTGTGGTGAGGGGTGTATTTATAGGCATTTTAAGGTTTGGGAAACTTTGCCCCTCCTGGTAGGAATGTATATCCCATACGTCACTAGCTCATGGACTCTTGCTAATATGAAAGAAATGAATTTATCAGGTAAGTTCTTACATAAATTATGTTGTCTCGACATCTAATGCACAAGATATACCTGTAAATTTAAAAGAATTTATTTCTGATTCTATTCAGAAGGCTTTGTCTGCCATCCTGTCTTTTAATAAACGTAAAAGGTCTTTTAAAACTTCCCATAAAGTTGATAAAATTTCAAATGACCGGCAACATGCTGAATTATCCTTCTCTGATGGGAATCTATCTGTTTTAGAAGATCCTGCCTCAGATATTGACACTGACAAATCTTCTTATTTATTTAAAATGGAGTATATTCGTTCTTTGTTAAAAGAGGTGTTGATTACATTGGATATGGAGAAACTAGTCCTCTTGATATTAAAACTAGTAAACATTTAAATTCTGTTTATAAACCTCCTATGGTTATTCTAGAGGTTTTCCAGTTCCTAGTGCTATTTCTGATATGATTTCTAAGGAATGGAATAGGCCTGGTACTTCTTTTATTCCTTCTTCAAGGTTTAAAAAATTGTATCCTTTGCCAGCAGTTAGATTGGAGTTTTGGGAAAAGATCCCCAAAGTTGATGGGGCTATCTCTACTCTTGCTAAACGTACTACTATTCCTACGGAAGACCTTTTAAAGATCCTTTAGATAGGAAACTTGAATCTTATCTAAGGAAAGCCTATTTATATTCAGGTCATGTCTATATTTGTTTGAAGCATTTTCAGGGCTATAGACTTTTCACAGAGGCTGACATGAGGTAACACAATTTAAAGTGATGACAAATCCGAGCATTTAAAAAAACACTAGGATTTTCCATCAGTAAAAACAAAACAGGACTTTCAGTGCTCACGGCACAATTACGGCACCTCAGCCTAAACTCGTCAGCAGATCCTGACCATCCGATTTACATGTTGCTGCTTGGATGATAAGGATTGTTTTCATCTGGTGAATATCCCAAATAAAAGTAAAGTTTTAACCTACCGCATTCGAGTGCTCCTCATCTGTTGGTGATTCTGTGGATTTTGGAAGTGGAGTTGAGCACAGCCACAAGTATGGTGTTGTTTGCCCCTCTCCATTACCGCCCACTCATTGGTCTCAGTGGTAGTGACGTCATGGAGGAACCGAGGAAGGAGAGTGTAGACGGCTGGGATCTCGTCAGGAGAAAGCATGCTGAGGCCGAGAGCAGGGGATTGTTATCCTGAACTCCGGGAGCCACTCAAACTCTCCTGTTATCGGTTCGATACACAGAGGGATGAATCCACAAATTATGGTGACGCTCCGGTAAACTAAGATACAGCATTCTGAGGTGAGATTGAAGCGGACTGATTATAAAGACTAACACTGAAAGTGTACAAACTAAGTGGCATTAACTCAGATTCAACAGGTACTGAACCATTTTGTCTATTGGTCCTAAAAAATAAAAAAATACCACAAATAAAATGGCTTTGGTAAATGGCTAAGAGCCTCTTCATCCAACTAGGCACATAAGAGTTTGAGTAATCTCTTAACTTTAATACTTAAACGCCAAACCTCTTAATAGACCTGTTCAGATCTAATAAGAAAAAAAAACATTTATGCTTCCTTATAAATTCATTTATTTCATGGTGGTGAGAGTCCACAAGGCATTACTACTGTGAATTTAACTCCTGTCCACCAGGAAAAGGCAAAGATCACTCTCATTTCTCTGGTATCTCAGTATAACAAATAACTATCGCCTAGATTTAGAGTTCTGCGTTAGCCGTCAAAAGCAGCGTTAAGGGGTCCTAACGCTGCTTTTGGCCGCCCGCTGGTATTTAGAGTCAGGCAGGAAAGGGTCTACCGCTCATTTTCAAGCCGCGACTTTTCCATACCGCAGATCCCCTTACGCCAATTGCGTATCCTATCTTTTCAATGGGATCTTCTTAACGCCTGTATTTAGAGTCTTGGCTGAAGTGAGCAGTAGACCCTCTACCGACAAGACTCCAGCTGCAAAAAAAAGTCAGTAGTTAAGAGCTTTCTGGGCTAACGCCGGTTTATAAAGCTCTTAACTACTGTGCTCTAAATTACATTAAAACACCCATAAACTACCTATGTACCCCTAAACCGAGGTCCCCCCACATCGCCGCCACTATAATAAAATTTTTTAACCCCTAATCTGCCGACCGCACACCGCCGCCACCTACATTATCCCTATGAACCCCTAATCTGCTGCCCCTTACATTGCTGACACCTACATAATATTTATTAACCCCTAATCTGCCCCCCTCCAACGTCACCGCTACCTAACTAAACTTATTAACCCCTAGCTACCTAGTTAAAATAATTACAAAATTACCTGTAAAATAAATCCTAACCTAAGTTACACCTAACACTACACTATCAATAAATTAATTAAATAAATTACCTACAATTACATACAATTAAATAAACTAAACTAAATTACAAAAAAAACAAAACACTAAATTACAAAAAATAAAAAAAGATTACAAGAATATTAGGCTAATTACACCTACTCTAAGCCCCCTAATAAAATAAAAAAGCCCCCCAAAATAATAAAAGTCCCTATTCTAAATTAAAAAGTAACCAGCTCTTTTACCAGCCATTAAAAGGGCTTTTTGCGAGGCATGCCCCAAAGTAATCGGCTCTTTTGCCTTTAAAAAAAATACAACCCACCCCCCCAACATTAAAACCCACCACCCACATACCCCTACTCTAACCCAAACCCCCCTTAAATAAACCTAACACTACCCCCCTGAAGATCACCCTACCTTGAGCCGTGTTCACCCAGCCGGGCACCGATGGACCAAAAGAGGACATCCGGAGTGGCAGAAGTTTTCATCCTATCCGGGCAGAAGAGGACATCCGGACTGGCAGACATCTTCATCCAAGTGGCATCTTCTATCTTCATCCATCCGACGAGGAGCGGCTCCATCTTCAAGACCTCCGGCGCGGAACATCCTTCTTCCCCGACGACTAGACGACGAATGACGGTTCCTTTAAATGACGTCATCCAAGATGGCGTCCCTCGAATTCCGATTGGCTGATAGGATTCTATCAGCCAATCGGAATTAAGGTAGGATTGAGCTCGCATTCTATTGGCTGTTCCGATAAGCCAATAAAATGCGATCTCAATCTGATTGGCTAATTGGATCAGCCAATCGGATTGAATTTGAATCTGATTGGCTAATTCAACCTGTTAAATGCCCAAGAAACTGATCTAGTTGATAGGGCTGTAATTATTATGGGGACAAATTTTTGGGTAAACCTTATGTATCCACTGTTTAAACCAGGAAGCTAAAAGCTAAAGACATCTGATCCAAACCAGGAGTAGTGAAATAAAAAAAATAATGGATTGTCTAAAATCTCTTGAAATTTGTAAGTAAAAACTTTAATGCTTTTACTAAATTATACAAAAGAATAAAAAAACTTTTGAATTAGAAAAAATAAAGGAACTACAATTTCCTGATTGGTTGTTTTGGAAGAAACCATTTTAAGTGAAAAATAAACATTGAGTTCTTAAAACCGCCTTATCATGATGGAAAATAGTGTCTCAGGAAAGGGTATATAAATCAGAAATACTCCTGGAAGCAGAGATTGTTAAAAGAAAAACAAAATTTATGCTTACCTGATAAATTATTTTCTTTTGGAGTGAAGATGGTCCATTGCCCTCCATAACATATGGGATATATTTCCCGCCTCTAGGAGGAGGTCTAGAACCCATTCAAGAGCTTTAAAATCCTCCCACCCGCCATCTCTCTCTTAGTTTTACGTATAGCAGAGTAGAGAATAGGAAAGAAAGGTAGGAAAGGCAAAGCAGGGTCTTACAGAGGTGTTATTAGAACTGTCGCCCAAAAAGTGAAACTTGCGGGCCTGTGGACCATCATAATTTCGAAAGAAAATAAATTATCAGGTAAGCATAAAACATAATTTCTTTCATGTAATTAGCAAGAGTCCATGAGCTAGTGACGTATGGGATATACATTCCTACCAGGAGGGGCAAAGTTTCCCAAACCTCAAAATGCCTACAAATACACCCCTCACCACACCCACAAATCAGTTTTACAAACTTTGCTTCCTATGGAGGTGGTGAAGTAAGTTTGTGCTAGATTCTACGTTGATATGCGCTCCGCAGCAGGTTGGAGCCCGGTTTTCCTCTCAGCGTGCAGTGAATGTCAGAGGGATGTGAGGAGAGTATTGCCTATTTGAATTCAATGATCTCCTTCTACGGGGTCTATTTCATAGGTTCTCTGTTATCGGTCGTAGAGATTCATCTCTTACCTCCCTTTTCAGATCGACGATATACTCTTATATATATATATACCATTACCTCTGCTGATTTTCGTTTCAGTACTGGTTTGGCTTTCTACAACATGTAGATGAGTGTCCTGGGGTAAGTAAGTCTTATTTTCTGTGACACTCTAAGCTATGGTTGGGCACTTTTATATAAAGTTCTAAATATATGTATTCAAACATTTATTTGTCTTGACTCAGGATGTTCAACATTCCTTATTTCAGACAGTCAGTTTCATATTTGGGATAATGCATTTGAATCAATCATTTTTTTCTTACCTTAAAATTGTACTTTTTCCCTGTGGGCTGTTAGGCTCGCGGGGGCTGAAAATGCTTCATTTTATTGCGTCATTCTTGGCGCTGACTTTTTTGGCGCAAATTTTTTTTCTGTTTCCGGCGTCATACGTGTCGCCGGAAGTTGCGTCATTTTTGACGTTCTTTTGCGCCAAAAGTGTCGGCGTTCCGGATGTGGCGTCATTTTTGGCGCCAAATAATGTGGGCGTCTTATTTGGCGTTAAAAAAATATGGGCGTCACTTTTGTCTCCACATTATTTAAGTCTCATTATTTATTGCTTCTGGTTGCTAGAAGCTTGTTCACTGGCATTTTTTCCCATTCCTGAAACTGTCATTTAAGGAATTTGATTAATTTTGCTTTATGTGTTGTTTTTTCTATTACATATTGCAAGATGTCCCACGTTGCAACTGAGTCAGAAGATACTTCTGGAAAATGGCTGCCTGGTGCTGGAGCTACCAAAGCTAAGTGTATCTGCTGTAAACTTTTGGTAGCTATTCCTCCAGCTGTTGTTTGTATTGAATGTCATGACAAACTTGTTAATGCAGATAATATTTCCTTTAGTAAAGTTCCATTACCTGTTTCTGTTCCGTCAACATCTAATACTCAGAGTGTTCCTGATAACATAAGAGATTTTGTTTCTAAATCCATTAAGAAGGCTATGTCTGTTATTCCTCCTTCTAGTAAACGTAAAAAGTCTTTTAAAACTTCTCATTGTTCAGATGAATTTTTAAATGAACATCATCATTCTGATTCTGATAGTGGTTCTTCTGGTTCAGAGGATTCTGTCTCAGAGGTTGATGCTGATAAATCTTCATATTTATTTAAAATGGAATTTATTCGTTCTTTACTTAAAGAAGTCCTAATTGCATTAGAAATTGAGGATTCTGGTCCTCTTGATACTAAATCTAAACGTTTAGATAAGGTTTTTAAATCTCCTGTAGTTATTCCAGAAGTTTTTCCTGTTCCTGGTGCTATTTCTGAAGTAATTTCCAGGGAATGGAATAATTTGGGTAATTCATTTACTCCTTCTAAACGTTTTAAGCAATTATATCCTGTGCCATCTGACAGATTAGAGTTTTGGGACAAAATCCCTAAGGTTGATGGGGCTGTCTCTACTCTTGCTAAGCGCACTACTATTCCTACGGCAGATGGTACTTCCTTTAAGGATCCTTTAGATAGGAAAATTGAATCCTTTCTAAGAAAAGCTTATTTGTGTTCAGGTAATCTTCTTAGACCTGCTATATCTTTGGCGGATGTTGCTGCAGCTTCAACTTTTTGGTTGGAAGCTTTAGCGCAACAAGTAACAGATCATAATTCTCATAGCATTATTATTCTGCTTCAACATGCTAATAATTTTATTTGTGATGCCATCTTTGATATCATTAGAGTAGATGTCAGGTATATGTCTCTAGCTATTTTAGCTAGAAGAGCTTTATGGCTTAAAACTTGGAATGCTGATATGTCTTCTAAGTCTACTCTGCTTTCCCTTCTTTCCAGGGTAATAAATTATTTGGTTCTCAGTTGGATTCTATTATCTCAACTGTTACTGGAGGGAAAGGAACTTTTTTACCACAGGATAAAAAGTCTAAAGGTAAATTCAGGTCTAATAATAGTTTTCGTTCCTTTCGTCACAACAAGGAACAAAAGCCTGATCCTTCATCCTCAGGAGCGGTATCAGTTTGGAAACCATCTCCAGTCTGGAATAAATCCAAGCCTTTTAGAAAATCAAAGCCAGCTCCTAAGTCCACATGAAGGTGCGGCCCTCATTCCAGCTCAGCTGGTAGGGGGCAGATTACGTTTTTTCAAAGAAATTTGGATCAATTCCGTTCACAATCTTTGGATTCAGAACATTGTTTCAGAAGGGTACAGAATTGGTTTCAAGATAAGACCTCCTGCAAAGAGATTTTTTCTTTCCCGTGTCCCAGTAAATCCAGCGAAGGCTCAAGCATTTCTGAAATGTGTTTCAGATCTAGAGTTGGCTGGAGTAATTATGCCAGTTCCAGTTCTGGAAAAGGGGCTGGGGTTTTATTCAAATCTCTTCATTGTACCAAAGAAGGAGAATTCCTTCAGACCAGTTCTGGATCTAAAAATATTGAATCGTTATGTAAGGATACCAACATTCAAAATGGTAACTGTAAGGACTATCCTGCCTTTTGTTCAGCAAGGGCATTATATGTCTACAATAGATTTACAGGATGCATATCTGCATATTCCGATTCATCCAGATCACTATCAGTTTCTGAGATTCTCTTTCCTAGACAAGCATTACCAGTTTGTGGCTCTGCCGTTTGGCCTAGCAACAGCTCCAAGAATTTTTACAAAGGTTCTCGGTGCCCTTCTGTCTGTAATCAGAGAACAGGGTATTGTGGTATTTCCTTATTTGGACGATATCTTGGTACTTGCTCAGTCTTCACATTTAGCAGAATCTCATACGAATCGACTTGTGTTGTTTCTTCAAGATCATGGTTGGAGGATCAATTTACTAAAAAGTTCATTGATTCCTCAGACAAGGGTAACCTTTTTGGGTTTCCAGATAGATTCAGTGTCCATGACTCTATCTTTGACAGACAAGAGACGTCTAAAATTGATATCAGCTTGTCGAAACCTTCAGTCACAATCATTCCCTTCGGTAGCCTTATGCATGGAAATTCTAGGTCTTATGACTGCTGCATCGGACGCGATCCCCTTTGCTCGTTTTCACATGCAACCTCTTCAGCTCTGTATGCTGAACCAATGGTGCAGGGATTACACAAAGATTTCTCAATTAATATCTTTAAAACCGATTGTACGACACTCTCTGACGTGGTGGACAGATCACCATCGTTTAGTTCAGGGGGCTTCTTTTGTTCTTCCGACCTGGACTGTAATTTCAACAGATGCAAGTCTTACAGGTTGGGGAGCTGTGTGGGGGTCTCTGACGGCACAAGGGGTTTGGGAATCTCAGGAGGTGAGATTACCGATCAATATTTTGGAACTCCATGCATTTTTCAGAGCTCTTCAGTCTTGGCCTCTTTTAAAGAGAGAATCGTTCATTTGTTTTCAGACAGACAATGTCACATCTGTGACATACATCAATCATCAAGGAGGGACTCACAGTCCTCTAGCTATGAAAGAAGTATCTCAAATTCTGGTTTGGGCGGAATCCAGCTCCTGTCTAGTTTCTGCGGTCCATATCCCAGGCATAGACAATTGGGAAGCGGATTATCTCAGTCGCCAAACGTTGCATCCGGGCGAATGGTCTCTTCACCCAGAGGTATTTCTTCAGATTGTTCAAATGTGGGGACTTCCAGAAATAGATCTGATGGCCTCTCATCTAAACAAGAAACTTCCCAGGTATCTGTCCAGATCCAGGGATCCTCAAGCGGAAGCAGTGAATGCATTGTCACTTCCTTGGAAGTATCATCCTGCCTATATCTTTCCGCCTCTAGTTCTTCTTCCAAAAGTGATCTCCAAGATTCTGAAGGAATGCTCGTTTGTTCTGCTGGTAGCTCCAGCATGGCCTCACAGGTTTTGGTATGCGGATCTTGTCCGGATGGCTTCTTGCCAACCGTGGACTCTTCCGTTAAGACCAGACCTTCTGTCGCAAGGTCCTTTTTTCCATTAGGATCTCAAATCCTTAAATTTAAAGGTATGGAGATTGAACGCTTGATTCTTAGTCAAAGAGGTTTCTCTGACTCTGTGATTAATACTATGTTACAGGCTCGTAAATCTGTATCTAGGGAGATATATTATAGAGTCTGGAAGACTTATATTTCTTGGTGTCTTTCTCATCATTTTTCCTGGCATTCTTTTAGAATTCCGAGAATTTTACAGTTTCTTCAGGATGGTTTGGATAAAGGTTTGTCTGCAAGTTCCTTGAAAGGACAAATCTCTGCTCTTTTTGTTCTTTTTCACAGAAAGATTGCTAATCTTCCTGATATTCATTGTTTTGTACAAGCTTTGGTTCGTATAAAACCTGTTATTAAGTCAATTTCTCCTCCTTGGAGTTTGAATTTGGTTCTGAGGGCTCTTCAAGCTCCTCCGTTTGAACCTATGCATTCATTGGACATTAAATTACTTTCTTGGAAAGTTTTGTTCCTTTTGGCCACCTCTTCTGCCAGAAGAGTTTCTGAATTATCTGCTCTTTCTTGTGAATCTCCTTTTCTGATTTTTCACCAGGATAAGGCGGTGTTGCGAACTTCTGTTGAATTTTTACCTAAGGTTGTGAATTCCAACAACATTAGTAGAGAAATTGTGGTTCCTTCATTATGTCCTAATCCTAAGAATTCTAAGGAGAAATCTTTGCATTCTTTGGATGTAGTTAGAGCTTTGAAATATTATGTTGAAGCTACTAAGACTTTCCGAAAGACTTCTAGTCTATTTGTTATCTTTTCCGGTTCTAGGAAAGGTCAGAAGGCATCTGCCATTTCTTTGGCATCTTGGTTGAAATCTTTAATTCATCATGCTTATGTCGAGTCGGGTAAAACTCTGCCTCAAAGGATTACAGCTCATTCTACTAGGTCAGTTTCTACTTGCTGGGTGTTTAGGAATGAAGCTTCGGTTGATCAGATTTGCAAAGCAGCAACTTGGTCTTCTTTGCATACTTTTACTAAATTCTACCATTTTGATGTGTTTTCTTCTTCTGAAGCTGTTTTTGGTAGAAAAGTACTTCAGGCAGCTGTTTCAGTTTGAATCTTCTGCTTATATTTTCAGTTTTTTTCATTATAAAATTTAAATTATTTTGGGTGTGGATTATTTTTCAGCGGAATTGGCTGTCTTTATTTTATCCCTCCCTCTCTAGTGACTCTTGCGTGGAAAGATCCACATCTTGGGTAGTCATTATCCCATACGTCACTAGCTCATGGACTCTTGCTAATTACATGAAAGAAAACATAATTTATGTAAGAACTTACCTGATAAATTAATTTCTTTCATATTAGCAAGAGTCCATGAGGCCCACCCTTTTTGTGGTGGTTATGATTTTTTTGTATAAAGCACAATTATTCCAATTCCTTATTTTTTATGCTTTCGCACTTTTTTCTTATCACCCCACTTCTTGGCTATTTGTTAAACTGATTTGTGGGTGTGGTGAGGGGTGTATTTGTAGGCATTTTGAGGTTTCGGAAACTTTGCCCCTCCTGGTAGGAATGTATATCCCATACGTCACTAGCTCATGGACTCTTGCTAATATGAAAGAAATGAATTTATCAGGTAAGTTCTTACATAAATTATGTTTTATGTAAGAACTTACCTGATAAATTAATTTCTTCCATAGTGGCAAGAGTCCATGAGCTAGTGACGTATGGCATATACATTCCTACCAGGAGGGGGCAAAGTTTCCCAAACCTCAAAATGCCTATAAATACACGTCCCACCTCACTCATACCTCAATTTAACGTATAGCCAAGAAGTGAGGTGTATAAAAAAGAGTAAAAAGTATACAAAAAGAGGAACTGGAAAAAATGTGTTTTATACAAAAAATCATAACCACAAAAAATAGGGTGGGTCTCATGGTCTCTTTCCACTATGAAAAAAATGAATTTATCAGGTAAGTTCTTACATAAATTATGGTTTTCTTTCATGAAAGTGGCAAGAGTCCATGAGCTAGTGACGTATGGGATATAATACCCAATATGTGAAAGTCCACGAGTCTCTAGAAAGGGAGGGATAAAATAAAAACAGCTATTTCCCTGGAGAAAATAAATCCCAAAAATAATTGTTTTCTTAAAAATTAAAAAAAACTCAAATCAAAGGCATTAGAATCAAGCTGAGACAACTGCCTGAAGAACCTTTCTACCAAAGGCTGCTTCCGAAGAAGCAAACACAAAACAATGGTAAAATTTAGTAAAAGTATGCAAAGAAGACCAAGTTGCTGCTTTGCAAATTTGATCAACCAAAGCTTCGTTCTTAAGAGCCCAAGAAGTGGCAACTGATCTAGTAGAATGAGCTATAATTCTGAGGAGGAGACTGTCCCGCCTCCAAATAAGCTTTGTCAACCAAAAGTCTCAACCAAAAAATCTGAGGCTTTCTGACCTTTCCTGAAGCCAGAAAAAATAACAAATAGACTAGAAGTCCTTCTGAAATCTTAATTAGCCTCAACATAATATTTCAAAGCTCTTACCACATCCAAAGAATGTAAAGACCTATTCTTATGATTAGGACACAAAGAAGGAACAACAATTTCCTTATTGATGTTGTTAGAATTCCCAACTTTAAGCAGAAATTTAAATGAAGTCCGCAAAACAGCGTTATCTTGATGGAAAATCAGATAAAGAGACTCACAAGGGAGAGCAGACAATACAGAAACTCTTCAAGCAGAAGAGATAGCCAAAAGAAATAACACTTTCCAAGAAAGTAATTTAATGCCCAGAGAAAGCATAGGGTCAAAATGAGGAGCCTGTAAAATCTTCAAAACCAAAATTGAGGCTCCAAGCAGGAGAAATCTATTTAAAAAAACAGGCTTAATATGAATCAAAGCCTGAACAAAACAGTGAATATCAGAAAGTTTAGCAATCTTTCTATGAAAAAAGACAGAA
Source organism: Bombina bombina (assembly GCF_027579735.1). NCBI lineage: Eukaryota > Metazoa > Chordata > Amphibia > Anura > Bombinatoridae > Bombina > Bombina bombina. The sequence goes on along the minus strand of NC_069501.1, from coordinate 850,485,063 downwards.
AGAGCAGAAATTTGTCCTTCAAAGGATTTGCAGACAAAATCTTTATCCAAACCATCCTGAGGAAACTTTAAAAATCCTAGGAATTCTAAAAGAATGCCAACAATAATTATGAGTTGAACATATAGGTTTTCCAAACCTGAAAATAAATTCTCTTTGAAACAGACTTACAAGCCTGTATCATAGAGCTAATAACTGAGTCAGAGAAACGTCTATGACTAAGCACTTAAGCGTTCCAATTTCCATGCCTTCAAATTTAGATATTAGAGATTTGAGATCCTGATGGAAAAACGGCCCCTTGAAACTGGCGTTAAAGGAAGTGTCCAAGGCTGGAAACTGGACATCCTGACAAGGTCCTTATACCAAAACCTGAGAGGCCAAGCTGGTGCTATCAGAAACACATAAGATCGTTCCATTATGATCTAGGAGATCACCCTTGGAAAAAGAAACAGAGGCGGAGAATAGTAATCAGGTTGGTAAAAACCAAGGAACTGCTAGAGCATCCACCATCTCCGCCTGAGGATCCTTGGACCTGGAAAGGTATCTGGAAAGCTTCTTGTTTAGACGGGAGACCATTAGATCTATTTCTGGAAAACCCCACATCTGTTCGTGCAACATGAAAAGCTATAGAGGCCTCAAACGAAAATGAGCAAAGAGGATTGCACCTGATGCTGCAGTCATGAGACCTAAAACTTCCATGCACAATACCACTGAAGGAAATAGAGACTGAAGGTTTCGACAAACTAAAATTAACTTCATTTGTCTCTAGTCTATCAGAGAAAGAATCATAGACACTAAATATTATCTGGAAACCTAAAAAAGATATAAGGGCACCAATAATCTTTGAAAAGAATCTCTGAGCTGTCGCTAGCCCAAAAGGACAAGTGACAAATTGGTAATGCTTATCTAGAACAGAGAATTTCAGAAAACAATAGTGGCCTGAATGAATTACAATGTGAAAATAAGCATCCTGTAAGTCTATTGCAGACATGAAGTGTCCTTGCTAAATAGAAAGGTAGAATAGTCCCTATAGTCACCATCTTGAAAGTTGGGACTCTTACAAAACGATTTAAAAATTTCAGATCCAGAATTGGTCTGAACGAATTCATTCTTTGGGACAATGAATAGATTTGAATAGAAACCCAAACTCTGTTCCTACAAAAGAAATGGAACCATCACCCCTGAAAACTCTATGTTTGAAACACATTTCTGAAAAACCTAAGCGTTCACAGGGTTTGTTGTAACAAGGGAAAGAATCTTCCCTTAGGGGAATGAAAAAACAATTGGGAGCTTAAAAATTACCCTTAGATTTCTTATCTTGGAGCAGAAAAAACTCCCCTTTCCCCCCCAATTAAAGAGGCGATAAAATCCAATAGAAAACCTAAGAAATTACTATCCTATAATAATAAGATAGCAATCTAAATTCAAACACCATATCAGATTTAAGCCATAAATCTTTTCTAGTAAAAATGGCTAAAAACAAAGGTTTAATATCAATTAAAATTACATAAAATATAGCATCACAAATGAAATGATTAGCATGTTAAAGTAAAAAAAACAATGCTAGACAAGTCAAGAACTGATAACTAAACTGTCCAAACAAAAAGTTGAAACAGCAGCAACATCAGCCATAGAAATGGCAGGTTTAAAAATATTGCCAATATGTAAATATGCTTCTCTAAGATAGGAAACAAACTTCCTATCTAAAGGATCCTTAAAAGAAGAAATATCTTCAATAGTATAGAAGTATGTTCGGCAAGAGAAGAAATAACCCCACCTTAGGGACTTTTACCTAAAAACTCTAAATTAGCCATAGGTAAAGGATATAGCTTTTTAAACCTAGAAAAAAAGGTAAAAAGAAGCACTAAGTTTAGATTCCTTACTAAACATATGATAGATCGCATCTGGAAAAAGAAAAGCTTCAAGAGTAACCTCAGAAGCTTAAAAAAACAGAATTCAAACATTTGCTATTCTTGTTATCAAGAGGATTAGATTCCTTAATACCCAAAGTAAACAATACTTCCTTAATAAAGAATGAATACATTCAATATAAAGGTTAAATTATCAATATCAGACACTGAAGTAGGATCCTCTGAGTCAGAGAAAACCTCATCAATAAAAATACTTCAGTATGCTGTCAATCAATATAAACTTCATTAGATTTATGAGAAGTTAGAAGAGATCTTTTACGTTAATTTGAAGGGGAAATAGCAGTCATAGCCTTCTCTATGTCTGTAGCAATATCATCTTTTATATATACAGTAATATCAAGTACATTAGACTGTAAAGGTTTAACAGTAGATGTATTTATACTATAGAGACAGAAGTATGAAATAATATAACATAACAAGTGCCACATATTTGAGCTGAAGCTAAATCAGCTAATTTAACAATATACACACTTAGCTTTGGTAGAAATTGTGTACAAGCAGCTTAGTTCCTACAGTAACATCAGAGGCAGGATCAGTTTGAGACATCTTGCAAAATGTAACAAAAAAGGAAAAATAACATTTAAACAAAATATCCAATTTCCTCAAAAAAGCAGTTTCAGGAATGGGAAAAAATGCTTATGATAAAATACTTTAAATGAAAATAAAATCAAAAGCTAACATCATAGCCCCCTGTAAACAAACGAGAGCAGAGAGCAAAAGAGGGAGAGACTTAATATAACATTTTTTTTTGCGCCAATAATGATGCAAACAAAGATGATGCAAATGCAGAGAAAACAACTTTTGGCGCCAAAGTTAAGAAATGATACGGAAAACCTAAAAAAGACCAGGGATGCTGCACACTTCTTAAATAATTACAAATGCAGAACAACAGATTATGCCAAAATGTGATTTAATAAGTGCAAAAAAATAAGCATAAATACATCCTAAAATATGTATACACAAAAACACACACATAAAAGACAACACATGGGCTCCACATACACCATGTATAGTAACTAAGCCGGCTGGTAATAAAAAGTGCACAGGTACTGAACCAACAATAGCAGCAAGATGAAGAATGAAACAGCTGCAATAAAGTTCAAATTGTCATATAGTGTTCCATAACAAAAAATAGCAGCATCAAGAAAAGCAGAAATAGGATGATAGTTAGTATTTTTTGTTCCATAACAAAAAATAGCAGCATCAAGAAAAGCAGAAATAGGATGATAGTTAGTATTTTTTGTTCCATAACAAAAAATAGCAGCATCAAGAAAAGCAGAAATAGGATGATAGTTAGTATTGCAATACTAACTATCATCCTATTTCTGCTTTTCTTGATGCTGCTATTTTTTGTTATGGAACACTATATGACAATTTTAACTTTATTGCAGCAATTTCATTCTTCATCTTGCTGCTATTGTTGGTTCAGTACCTGTGCACTTTTTATTACCAGCCGGCTTAGTTACTATACATGGTGTATGTGGGGCCCATGTGTTGTCTTTTATGTGTGTGTTTTTGTGTATACATATTTTAGGATGTATTTATGCTTATTTTTTTGCACTTATTAAATCACATTTTGACATAATCTGTTGTTCTGCATTTGTAATTATTTAAGAAGTGTGCAGCATCCCTGGTCTTTTTTAGGTTTTACCTTATACCAGTAATTTCCTTTTCTCTCTATTTATTTTGTATGTAAATTTACTTACCAGGTTGCACCTCCATATCCAAACACTCTTAATAGGCATGAGTATCATTGCATTTCTTTTGTTTTTTTTAAATTTTATTTCTTTATTGTATTTTAAGACATACAAATATCAAGATCCATCAAGTTGTTCATAAAATAACAGAATATGTTCAGATCCTTATCATTAGATGATTTACAATCTCACTTTACCTTTATAGCTACTATCATATAGTCTAGTCCATCTCACTTAGGCTCCTTCTTGAGACGTTTTGTAATGTTATTCTATTAAATGCTTCATACAGTACTCATTTTAGGATAGCATTAGCAGTTTACCAATAACAACAAAATACAAATAAATCTAAAAAAGACAAAAAACAATAACACTTTAACCCTTTCGTGACAGGGTTAAAGTGCCTACATCGGAACAACTGTTCCGATGTAGACAAATTGAAACTATGTGATCGTGCATAAGATCGCGAGATTTCAATTATTGGATCGCATCTGGGGGGCGTCCCTACAATCCTAGGAACGCCCTCCAGACTGAGATTAAATCCTTGAAGCACAGAAGGCTTCAGGACAGCCGTTAGTTATGACGTTCTATTCCGTCATAACGGCTTTAAAGCCCAGTCTAATTATGACGGAATAGAACGGCATAACGGCTTTAAAAGGTTAACAATAACTACTTCCTGCGGAGTTTAACTTTCCAAGTTTTCCATAGATTGTGATACAATTATTTGCCTATGGTTTCAGTCCAATATAGTCCACTGTATTTCTAGATACATTTATTTCTTTCTATCCAACCAAGCTTCTAGCTAGACTCCTGCATATGAATCCCAGTAGAATAGCATATCATAATACATTGACAACCTATTTGTTTTAAGATAGAAGTATCTTTCAAACATCAATGCTTCCCTAACCTTCTCCCTCCATTTCTCTATTGTGGGGTATCATTGCATTTCTATGATTAAAGCTTAGTTGAGCTGACTTATTTTCTTTTGTTGCTTTTACATAAGAAATGATATGACTCGCGTCACAACAAGCGTGACTTTTCGCCAAAAAAAATTGCGTCGACAAACACACAAGAAATGACATGACTCGCATTACAACAAATGCAACCTCCACGGCAAAAATATTTGCGCCAAGAATGACGCAATAAATAGAATTGCCCGCAACATTTGAAAAAAGAAGTCCGAAGTTACAACTAAAAAAAAAATTACTACATTTCTCCCAAAACATAATTTCCATGCTGAAACAGTTTGACTGCAAAGGGAAATAAACATAGACCTGACTCATGGCAAATATATGCAATATATATTAAAACTTTAAAATATAAAGTGCCAAACATAGCTGAGAGTGTCTTAAAAAATATATACTTACCTGAAGAAACCCATTTACATATAGCAGACAGCCACACCAGTACTGAAACAGATCAGCAGATGTAATGGTAGAGGAGTATAATGTTGATCTGTAAATAGAGGAGGCAGATGAATTTCCACGACCGAATTTACAGAGAGCCTTAGAATAAATTTCCCATAGGTGAAAACATGACATCATCAGGCAATACTCCCTTCACATCCCCCAGACAAACACTGTACTTTGAGAGGAATTGGGCTTCAAAATGCTTAGTAGCGCCTTTCACAGAAGAAAATCAAGCATGACTTGCTTCACCATCCTCCAACGTTTGTAAAACTGAGGTATGAGTGAGGTGGGAGGTGTATTTATAGGCATTTTCAGGTTTGGGAAACTTTGCCCCCTCCTGGTAGGAATGTATATCCCATACGTCACTAGCTCATGGACTCTTGCCACTTACATGAAAGATATTTTGTTTTCTTTCACAAAATGATGATTGGTCCACAGTCCCCCATAACATATGGGACCAATACCCAAGCCGATGGTCTATGTTACGGAAAGGGTGGGACAATTTTTCTGGCAGTTCTGATTTAGCCAACACTGCTTTCTGAAGGACTTTCCAGCCAAAAGCTGCTTGTTATAAAAAGTACACAGAGACATGATGCAGCTTTTCAAATCTGCTCCAAACATGTATAGTTTTTTTTTTTTTAAAAAAAAAGCATGATGTTGCTATTGCTATTGACGAAAGAGCTGTAATACTCTTAGAAAGGTGACCTTCTCACCGTCAAAAAAGTCTTGAATCCCTTTTTATGAGATAAGATAGTAGCTTCTGCCCCTTATTAGATTTATTAGAGAAAAAAAACAAATAAGAAATTTGTCTGAAATATTTTAGTTGCTTGGAAATAGAACTTCAAAGTGTTTACAACAATCAGATTATGTAATATCCGCTACTTAGAGTTAGCAGGATGTAAACACATTGAAATGGTAACCATCTCTTGAATGGTTTATTCTTTGGGAAAAAAATCATATTTAGTACAAAGTATAGCTTTCACCTTGTGAGAAATGTAGGATCACAAGACAAGATTAACGAATTAGAAAACTCTTTATGCTAAAGAGATTGCTAATAGAGGGAGTACTTTCCCAGATACTAGTCAAAATCAATATAATGCATTGGCTCAAGAAAAGAACCTTTTAATATAGAGACAAATAAGTTCAGATTCCAGGGTGGAGAAATAGGAAGTTTAGCCAACTTCCTAGGAAAAAAAAAGATAAAGCAGAAAAAAAAATGGACAAACCCTTGTCAAGGGCATCCTGGAAAACAGAAGGATTCTAGGAATGTAAAGGATACTAAGGACAACCTTGGGAAGAACATCACTTAAAATATGTCTTCTAATATTGAGTTAAACCTCTTGTGTTACAGGCTTTCTGGCCCGCATCAAATATTTAATGAACAAATCAAATAAATCACTACGTTCCAAATCTATGCATTCAAACTGCATGCCTTTAAATAAGAGATTTGAGATATTGATAGAAAGAGAACCCTGAGACAACAGATTCCGTCTCAGAGGGAAAAAAAGGCATAAAAGAAAAAGAAAATCTGCACTATGTCCGCATACCAAGTCCTATGGCTCCAGGTTGGAGAAACTAATATTACTGATGTTGACTCCCATTTGATCCAAAAAATGACTCTTGGAATAAAAAGAAAAAAAAAAGGGGATCGCGTCCGATGCTGCAGTCATGAGACCTAAAATTTCCATGCACATAGCTACTGAAAGGAATGATTGAGACTGAAGGTTCCGACAAGCTGAAACCAATTTTAATTGTCTCTTGTCTGTTAGAGACAGAGTCATGGACACTGAATCTATCTGGAAACCTAAAAAGGTGACCCTTTACTGAGGAATCAAAGAACTTTTTGGTAAATTGATCCTCCAACCATGTCTTTGAAGAAACAACACTAGTTGATTCGTATGAGATTCTGCAGAATGTAAAAACTGAGCTAGTACCAAGATATCGTCCAAATAAGGAAACACTGCAACACCCCATTCTCTGATTACAGAGAGTAGGGCACCGACAACCTTTGAAAAAATTCTTGGAGCTGTCGCTAGGCCAAAAGGAAGAGCGCCAAATTGGTAAAGCTTGTCTAGAAAAGAGAATCTCAGAAACTGACAATGATCTAGATGAATTGGAATATGAAGATATGCACCCTGTAAGTCTATGGTGGACATATAATGCCCTTACTGAACAAAAGGCAGAATAATCCTTATAGTCACCATTTTGAAAGTTGGTACTCTTACATATCAATTCAAAATTTTTAGATCCAAAACTGGTCTGAATTAATTTTCTTTCTTTGGGACAATGAATAGATTTGAATAAAACCCCAGACCCTGTTCCTGAAACAGAACTGGCATGATTACCCCTGATAACTCCAGGTCTAAAACACACTTCAGGAAAGCCTGAGCCTTTACTGGGTTTGCAGGGATGCGTGAGAGAAAAAAATCTTCTCACAGGCGGTCGTACTCTGAATCCTATTCTGTACCCCTGAGAGATAATACTCTGAGTCCATTGATTTTGGACTGAAAGGTCCAAACATCTTTAAAAAAAAAAGGCCTGAGAGGATAAACTGTTTGCACTAACTTTTTATTAAATTATTAGCACTGGCCATCTTCAATGCTCATGTTTCTGCCCTAGAAAATCAAATGTGAACTTGGTTATAATTGTATTCTAACTACAGTAATCTAAATGCCTAGCCTGAAATAGAAAAATGTTCTTCAACCTATTACATGGCCTTCTACCATTTGGCCACTTTTTGTAACTAACTCTTTAATTTTGCTTTTAATCTGTCTGTGTGCTTGCAAGAGAGTACACACACACACACACACACAAATTTCACTGTGGTTTACTAATCAGTGGTAAAAAGTTTCTTGCCCAGAGAGAAAAATGTACATTGAATAATGAGCATCTATGATTAAGGATTGATTTCCGAAACGCGTAAGATGCGTATCTACAGCCTCTACATGTGAGAGAGCATATGCTATGAATAGAAGGTTTTTATAATATCGTTGGAGTGCCGGAAATTCTTTTCAACAGGAAAATGTACTAGTCCACTTAATGTTAAAGACAGGAAACAGTCAAATTGTTTGCTGTTCTGTTTTTCCTATTTATCAGGTACTAGTGGAAATTTCAAGCAATGTGTGTGTATCTATCTACACACACACATACAGCTCTGGAAAAAAAAAATCAGACTACTGCAAAATGATCAGTTTTTTTTTCTGGTTTTACTATTTATAGGTATGTGTGAGTAAAATGAACATTATTTTTGTTATATTCTATAAACTACTGACAACATTTCTCCGATATTCCAAATAAATTTTTTGTCTTTTAGAGCATTTATTTACAGAAAATTACAACTTTTCAAAATAACAAAAAGATGCAGTGTTTTAGGACCTCTAATAATGCAAAAAAAGTTCATATTAATTTTTAAACAACACAATACTAATGTTTTAACTCTGCAATAGTTCAGAAATCAATATTTGATGGAATAACACTGATTTTCAATCACAGCTTTCATACATCTTGGCATGATTCCACCAGTCACATTGCTGTTGGGGGGACTTTATGCTAGTCCTGACACACAAATTCAAGCAGCTCAGCTTTGGTTGATGGCTTGTGACCATAAATCTTCCTCTTTTAGGGGTTTTCAATGGGGTTCAGGTCTGAAGATTGGACTGGCCATGACAGGGTCTTGATCTGGTGGTCCTCCATCCACACCTTGATTGACTTGGATGTGTGGCATAGAACATTGTCCTGCTGGAAAAACCAATCCTCAGAGTTATGGACATTGTCAAGGGAGAAGGGAACAAGATTTCTTCAAGGATAACCTTGTACCTGGCTTGATTTCATGCGTCCTTCACAGAGCTAAATCTGCCAGATTCCAGGCCATCTTCTCTGATGAGTCCAGTTTTCAGGTTTGCAGAACACATGGACATTTATTGATTAGACTGAGACCTGGAGAGGCCTACAAACCAGTGTCTCACAACCACTGTTAAATTTGTTGGAGGATCGGTGATGATCTGGGAGTGCTTCAGCAAGGCTGGAATTGGGCATATTCGGCATTCATTGCAACACGAAAGCAACAAATGCACATCTCTACTTAATACTATGCTTTGCTTACAAAATGTATTTACTGTTTAATATCTCTTTAAGTTATTTATTCTGTTTATGTAAAACAATAGTTTAGTAAATGTAAGAGTTTTTTTAAGCTTGGCTATGTTTTGGAATCCCCAAACCCAAAGGGGTTAAATGCATGGAAGCTGCAGATAACTGCTGGAAACTGCTGCTGAGCCATCTAGCAGCACAGGTTGCATAGCTAGGTTGTGAGACTAGCTCTGCTTATTGGGTCATCGACAGTTGCGCTCGGAACCTGCAGTTTTCTGTTTCTCCTGTGCTCTACTTTTAGTGTGTCTTAACCCATATGCAGGGGTTAAACGCATAATTTAGTAAGGTTGTTAGTGATAAAATTACATGCTCTAACAAAAGAGAACATTTTTTTTAACTATATTGGTCCTATATTTCTTCTTTGTTACAAGGACCAATATTAATACACATTTGTACATAATCAAAATAAAATGATTATTTTTTTGCTATAAAATTTGATTCCATGTTTTCAGGCATTTATAAATAAATGCAATTAATTTAACTAATAAAGTACATTTTGTATTGTTTCTTCTTATTCTTACATTCGCTGATTATGCTTTTCCCATTGTTTAGAAATTGCTCAGTGTATGGTAAAACGTTAGATATAAAAATATGAAATGTAATTTCTTGATATTTACAATGATGGTTTCAATTCAGTTAGTGCAGGTGCTATTTGCCAAATCTAAGAGAGGACACAGTAAAGTCAAGGTCCTCAAATTATGAGCACAGTAATGAGCCTGAGTCTGTGCTTTGTCTTCAATTAACACATGATGGGCTCGCTTTGCATGTAATCCCACTTGGGTGAGCAAAGGGCTCTCTTCTACTTCATTATGGCCTTAATGATTCAAGGAAAAATACATTCTTAGAAAAACAAATCTTAATTTGTGGATTTCTTTCTCACCTTTCTTTAGCTTCCAGAAAGCTTTATTTTTTCTGATGTCCAAAATTAAATAACCTTTTCTTAATATTGAATTTTCATAAAATTCCAGAACAAATGTTTTTAGTTAATTTATTAAATTGTATGTTGGAGGGGGTATGCATTTATTTGCATGTAACAAACAAGTAAAACATATCATATAATTCCAGGGGAGCATAAGTCGTCATAATATAAGGAATGATTTTGTTTAATGATTGGAATTTTTTACAGCTTAGATTAAATTAGTTATTGGAAGAGGATATTTTTCTGTATTAAATATTAATGTTTCTAATGTGTGTACATGGCTATATATGTATTGTTAGGGTTTAGGAGGGAGATAAAAAAAAAACTGTGAAACTATGTATTTGATTTATTGTAGACTGCCCTCCTTAGGTAATTTAATAATACCTGGGTGTGCATGTGTCTTGACATTGAACTGCAGACGATCAACAAAAGGTTGAACACATGAAATGTACTAAATGTATCTATTCATAATACGTCCGTCAAAAATAGTTACTATTGATATCTCCGGTAAAGATACTTAGAGACATTGGTTTATATGAATCTTAGAGTGTATATTTTTGATTGAATAGCACCAGTCCTAAATACAGCATTTCACAATGGAAATCAACACCGCATTGCATGATGGGGTAATCACTATAGACATATGAAATGCAAAGAAAGCGGCCTTGCACTAAATTATTAGGCAGATAAAGTGCAGGAATTTACCAGTGTTTTCGTACTAGATATTTTACATTGATTGGATGTATACATTGACAAAAACTCAGATAACGGCTTGACAAATCCTTGGTGTCATCAAGCCATACCTCCTAGAATTTAAACTTGTTTTTTTAATTGTTTGAGGTTATTTTACTTATTGCTGTATACAAAACCCATGCCTGACTCCTAAGTAATGTATTTCTGACTCCTTAGCGTTTTGTATATTATTATTCTATGTATAATACATTTCTGTTTACTTATTAAATAAATGTCAGTATAAGATAATTAAGGGTTAACACAGGTGTACTTCCTGTCTCCTATCAGGTACCTCAGGTGGATTCTTTTGCCTATTAAATAAGAAACACTATGTATTTGACAATGTTTTGTCAGTATTTATGGTATGGTGAGACCTCTGCTGGAGAATAAAATATATTAATAAGGATATATAATACAGTAACTGTTTGTGTTGTGCCTTTAGGATGCATAATAGCACTGTGTGTATTTTTTTGTATCTTATTATTAAGCTATTATATATGCAGAATTACTTAATGACAGTAAATTATAGAATCCTCACTTTTATGGTTTGCAGGGTTTGATTTGTGTACTTCAGATGCTCTGCAATGAATTCTATGTAGTCTATTGATTTTATGGTTGTGTTTGTCTATCCTGTCTGCCGTTACATTGTTGTATTCTTTGTACAGCATAGTTTTTTTCAAGAATTAACAGGAGTCTCCAGCATTAGCGAAAGGAAAGTTACTGAGAGGGAGAATGTGTAAGATAATGACTCGAGCAGCTCATGAATCAAGTCATTGCGGAATTGGGTGGATTGAAGGTCAGCATAGAGAACAACAAAGAAGATTTCTCCCTCCCCCCTATAATTAATAAATACTTGATTTTTGTTTTTGTTTAGGGTGCATGAAATGCTGACACAATTCAGCAACTTGAATGGCACAATGTAACTCTTAAAACATCAAAGGCAACCCAAGTACTAAACTTTTTATATGAATGCTTTCCTAAATGTGAAAGAAGGCAGAAGTAATTCAATGATTGCCAGGGTTTAGTTATGGACTGGGCATTATCTACTGCTATTGTTACACAGATCCACACAGCACCATATTGAAGCACAGTGTGTGATATGCTAATCTGTTTAATGGGGAATATTTTTTGTCTGCTCATCCCATTTCCCAACCCACTTAGCATGACATGCTCCTAAACAAATTTCTCTGTTATGTCTCTTATTTTTCTGTTTACTTTTATTAAACTAAAAGCCTTTACAATAGAATACCATTTCCACTCACTCAAGATGCTTACAAAACTAACTTTAGCTAGTGAACATTTGACTTAGAATGTATTACTACTAAAATCAAGGAAAGATATATATATATATATATATATATATATATATATACACCCCCCCCCCTGTCTATACATAAATACACATAACCACCTATCACGTAATGCTGATGAAAGCTAGAATCTTGAGGCACCTTTTATTAAAATCGCTTGACCTCCTCTGTCAGAGGCCCTTACAGCACATTGGTTTTTACCCCATGTGATCTGTCCTACTCAATATTGCCAAAGAAAATGTCTTACGTTTTCTCATCCATATATAAAATGAAATGTTTGTGAAAGGTTAAAGTGCAATTATTGTAAAGGGTTGTTCTTAACCTGTTTGAACCATTTACTGTACATTGACCTGGAATATACTGTGCTTACTTTAAATTATATTTTTTGTGGCAAGGCCACTTGCAAGGTGACATTGATCATGTAGAAATAAAAAATGGTTATTTAAAAAAAAAAAAAAAAAAAAAAAGGAAAATTGTTTGTGTAACCAATTTAGTGCACTGCAGAAAACTATAATGTATATATTAGGTAACAGTTTGACTGTTTTTAATTAAATACATTAAAAATAAATTTTAGGACAATTAAAGCCAGGATTTATTCTATAAATAAACCTTATTTGCACAGATTCCTGGCTGGTTAACCAAATATTTGTTTTTGGAATTAGGGTTTAAAACACTCACTCATTTATGGAATTAAAATATTACCTGTATAATTTATAATATTCATATGTATTTTTTTGCATGATATTTACAGTGTTTTGTGTCAGTGCATATAAGCATATGTTCACTGAACAGCTTCTATTTAGCACTAGCAGTATATTAGGCTCTCTGCATGGTGAATATATATTTGTGAACATGTAGAATTTCCCACATTCAGTATGTAGTACATTTCTATTCACAAGGTTCTACTTTGTTAGGACATATTATTCTTAATATTCTTTTTACTTTCATCATTATTTGTAATATGCCAACAGATTATCTGTGTTTTATTGGGGGTACCATAAATGAAGATAAGACCGGTGAGGCAAACTGGGACAGAAGTGTTACAGAGCCTTGTTCTTTAGGGAGCTTACAATCAAAGTTGTAGTTGGAAACATTACTTGGTTACATACATTTGATAAAAATTTATAGTTTAAAATGGTGCTTTGCTAAGTTATATTATTCCAATTCATTAGAAAACAAAATCCAATTATGATGTTTTCAAGTTTTAATTTCCTCGTCCTAACTTCACTAATGCTTTTTATTGAGAAGATGCAACAGTTGTATTCTTATCCACCATAGAGCACCTTTTGGGCATATTTTCATAGATGTTCTTTTTCTTCAGTATTTGTGCATAAGACAATTTCTTTGTTCAAAGTAACAAATATAGTTTAAATTGCACTTTTAAACCATAACATTCATATCTAACTTTATTATGTTAATGAATGATTTTCATAATTTAAATGTTTGTATTGAAATAGCTTAGAAACCGAAGCCAAAATAATCAAATCTTGTGTGCAGTGTTTTTGTATGGAAATAAAGTAGTCTTAATACAACTCATAATGGTTTGGCAATATTAATGCTAACTTGGGTACTGGCAGACAGCTGCCAGTATCTAAGATGGCAACCAATAGGTCAAGGGGGGAGGCTTATAGAGCTGTTGGGGGTGGTGGTGGTCAGGGAGGTTGGGGGGTAATGGGGGATCCTACACTTCAGAAAAAAATAAAATAAATATATATATATATATATATATATATATATATATATATATAAAGAGACGCCTTTTATTTTTATACTGGCAGACTTTCTGCAAGTACTTAAGATGGTGGTGACAATTGTGAGGTGGGGAAAGGAAGAGAGGGGTCAGGGAGGGATCGGGGGATGGGATGTGTCAGGTGGGAGGCTGATCTCTACACTAAAGCTAAAATTAACCCTATAAGCTACATAATTAACCCCTTCACTGCTGGGCATAATACAAGTGTGGTGAGCAGCGGCATTTAGCGGTCTTCTAATTATCAAAAAGCAATGCCAAAGCCGATATATGTGCGATGTTTAAACAAAGGGGATCCCAGAGAAGCATGTATAACCATTTGTGCCATTATTGCACAAGCTGTTTGTAAATAATTTCAGTGAGAAACCTAAAGTTTGTGAAAAAGTTAAAAAAATTTTTTATTTGATTGCATTTGGCGGTGAAATGGTGGCATGAAATATACGAAAATGGGCCTAGATCAATACTTTGGGTTGTCTACTTACAAAAAATATGTACATGTGAAGGGTTATTTAGGGATTCCTGACAGATTTCAGTGTTCCAATGTAACTATCGCTAATTTAAGAAGAAAAAAATTGTTTGGAAATAGCAAAGTGCTACTTGTACTTTTTGCCCTATAACTTGCAAAGAACATGTAAACATTGGGTATTTCTAAACTCAGGACAAAATTTAGAAACCATTTAGCATGGGTGTTTTTTGGTGTGAAACAGATTTTGGGGGTCAAAGTTAGAAAAAGTGTGGGTTTTTTTCTATTTTTTCAGCATATTTTATATTTTTTTTTTTATAGTAAACTATATGATACTAGTCCTAAAGCCTGTGTACGTGGGCCATTTTTTGTAGTACAGCGGCCCCATCCCTTGCTCTCTCTCTCCCCCTCTCTTATGCGCTCTCACTTTCACCCTCTCTTTTGCGCTCTCTCGCCCTCTCTTTTGCTCTCTCTCCTCTCTTTTGCTCTTTCTCTCCTCTCTTTTGCTCTTTCTCTCTCTCCCTCTTTTGCTCTCTCTTCCCCCTACCTTTTGCTCCCTCTCTCTCCCCCCCTCTTTTTCTCTCTCTTTCTCTCTCTTTCCCTCTTTTGCTCTTTCTTCCCCTTTCTTTTGCTCTTTCTTCCCCTTTCTTTTGCTCTTTCTTCCCCTTTCTTTTGCTCTTTCTTCCCCTTTCTTTTGCTCTTTCTTACCCTTTCTTTTGCTCTTTCTTCCCCTTTCTTTTGCTCTCTCTCCCCCCCCCCCTCTCTCCCCCCTCTTTTGCTCTCTCTCGCTCTCTCTCTCCCCCTCTCTTTTTCTCTTTCTTCCCCCCTCTCTCCCCCTCTTTTTCTCTCTTTCTCTCTCTCCCTCTTTTGCTCTCTTCCCCTTTCTTTTGCTCTCTCCCCCCTTTCTTTTGCTCTCTCTCTCTCTCTCTCTCCCTCTCCTCACCTCTTTTGCTCTCTCTCTCCCACTCTCTTTTTCTCTTTCTTCCACCCTCTCTCCCCCCCCTCTTTTGCTCTCTTTCTCCCCCTCTTTAGCTCTCCCCCTCTCTTTTGCTCTCTCTAACCTTTCTTTTGCTTTCTCTCTCTCTCCCCTCTCTTTTGTTTTCTCTCTCTCTCTCTCTCTCTCCCCTCTCTTTTGTTCTCTTTGCTCTCTCTGTCTCCCCCTCTCTTTTGCTCTCTCTGTCTCTCACTCTCTTTTGCTCTCTTCCCCCCTCTTTTGCTCTCTCTCCCCCCCCTTTTGCTCTCTCTCTTCCCCCTCTCTTTTGCTCTCTCTCTCTCCCACCTCTCTTTTGCACTCTTTCCCCCTCTCTTTTGTGCTCTCTCTCCCCCCTCTCTTTTGCTCTCTCTCTCCCCCCTCTCTTTTGCTCTCTCTCTCCCCCTCTCTTTTGCTCTCTCTCTCCCCCCTCTCTTTTGCACTCTCTCTCCCCCCTCTCTTTTGCTCTCTCTCTCTCCCCCCTCTCTTTTGCTCTCTCTCTCTCCCCCCTCTCTTTTGCTCTCTCTCTCTCCCCCCTCTCTTTTGCGCTCTCCACCCTCTCTTTTGCGCTCTCTCCACCCTCTCTGTTGCGCTCTCTCCACCCTCTCTTTTTCTCTCTCCGCCTCTTTTGCGCTCTCTCTCCCCCCTCTCTTTTGCTCTCCCCCCTCTCTTTTGCTCTCCCCCCTCTCTTTTGCTCTCTCCCCCCTCTCTTTTGCTCTCTCCCCCCTCTCTTTTGCTCTCTCCCCCCTCTCTTTTGCTCTCTCCCCCCTCTCTTTTGCTCTCTCCCCCCCTCTCTTTTGCTCTCTCCCCCCTCTCTTTTGCTCTCTCCCCAACCACACCGCTGCAATGACCGCTTCCACACACCACCTCTGCTCTGCTGTCCTAAAGGCCAGGTATGTTCTCGTGCAGTCTATACTGCGCATGACTGCATCGGACAAACATACTTGGCCTTTTATTATACAGGATGATGAAAATAATGGTATCTTTAGAAAGTCCATTTGGTGAGAAAAACTGTATATAATATGTGTGGATACAGTAAATGAGTAATAGGAAAATTACAGCTAAACACAAACACCGCAGAAATGTAAAAATAGCCCTGGTCCTTAATGGTAAGAAAATTGAAAAATGGTCTGCTCACTAAGGGGTTAAACTAACAATGGCCAATCGGCTTCTATGCTGTTACCGTGGACATGGAAGCCAACAAGGCAGCGTTTAAAACCGAGTTACAAACATCAAATTGCTTGTGAGCCTACCTAGATATGCTTTTCAACAAAGAATACCAAGATAACATCTATCTTTGTCTTGTAGTGGTTGGGCACTGCTAATGCAAACTTCATGACTACATGGACATTTGCTATGCAAGAGATAAGTTTTGTATCAACCTGGATGAAAAATAATCAAAGTTATCAGATATAATCTTCTAACTTGTGGAAATGTCTTTGGTTATTATAAAGTCCATATATATTATGGAGAGACACAGCAGTTTATTCTTTCTAGATCTTTAGGTTAAGTGCAGGAGGGAGCTACTGTAGGATTCAAACATAAAGGTTTGTGCCTACAAAAATGTTATCCCATGCCTAGCTATAAGCATTTTAGAAAAAAGTATACATTTTCCCTAACTGAGGGGAAATATGTTGTTAATGTATATTTAGACCTTTTTAATTGAAGCAGTAGAGACAAGGTAGGATATGTCTGATTTAGATACTTTCAAGATGTATAATTTACATGTAGTTTTGCTAAATAAACAAATTCTCTTTTTTTTTTTTTAAACTTGGAAAATAGACTTCTATATAGATGAAGGTTGGAAAACGCTTTACAGACTAGATATGTTTACACTTTTAAGAAATTTTGGGCAGACTTATTGAGCCTATCTATGGTTCTTGTCAAAATCTAGGTTTCTATCTTGTAAATAGGTAAAAGCAGAAACATACAGCACTTAGAACAAGGATCATTTTGATGGAAACCCCTATGAAAACTAGCATACATAAAGAAAAGCTTTATTTGTTTGAAGTGCAAAATGTTGTGGACAAAGTCTTTCTTCATTTTGTTTTTGTATGCCTGGTTCATCTTTGATTGGTTAATAGATAATGAGGCATTTGAGGCTCTGCTCAAAACTTCTTTGCGTTACCTTTGAATTCTACCAAATCTAAATGATTTTAAAAAATATTTAAAGATTGTCCTATTAAAAACAATAACTGAAAGGATTTTTCATAACAAGGTTCTCTCGGTAGCATCCTATGGAAGCGAAATGTCTGGATATTTTATCTGGTTTCAGGCAGGAGGAAGATGTTATAAAGCTCAGTAAGTCTGTGACTACCCCAGTATGTTATGATCCCTACCTACCTTTTTATATGCTTATTTTTGCTAGCCCATTTCTTCTATACAACCCTCTGCTCTGATGTTAAAGGGATATGAAACTCAAGATTTTTCTTTCATGATGATGGAGCACGTGATTTTAAAGAACGTTCTAATTTACTTATATTAACATTTTTTTCCTTGTTCTTAGTATCCTTTCTTGAAAAGCACTACCTATGATTAAGAGCCTGTCCATTTCTGGAGCACTATATGACAGAAGTTTCTCCAACATAGGTGTGTCCGGTCCACGGCGTCATCCTTACTTGTGGGATATTCTCTTCCCCAACAGGAAATGGCAAAGAGCCCAGCAAAGCTGGTCACATGATCCCTCCTAGGCTCCGCCTACCCCAGTCATTCTCTTTGCCGTTGTACAGGCAACATCTCCACGGAGATGGCTTAGAGTTTTTTAGTGTTTAACTGTAGTTTTTATTATTCAATCAAGAGTTTGTTATTTTGAAATAGTGCTGGCATGTACTATTTACTCAGAAACAGAAAAGAGATGAAGATTTCTGTTTGTATGAGGAAAATGATTTTAGCAACCGTCACTAAAATCCATGGCTGTTCCACACAGGACTGTTGAGAGCTATTAACTTCAGTTGGGGGAACAGTGAGCAGTCTCTTGCTGCTTGAGGTATGACACATTCTAACAAGACGATGTAATGCTGGAAGCTGTCATTTTAGCTATGGGATCCGGTAAGCCATGTTTATTACGATCGTAAATAAGGGCTTCACAAGGGCTTATTAAGACTGTAGACTTTTTCTGGGCTAAATCGATTCATTATTAACACATATTTAGCCTTGAGGAATCATTTTATCTGGGTATTTTGATATAATAATATCGGCAGGCACTGTTTTAGACACCTTATTCTTAGGGGCTTTCCCAAAGCATAGGCAGAGCCTCATTTTCGCGCCGGTGTGGCGCACTTGTTTTTGAGAGGCATGGCATGCAGTCGCATGTGAGAGGAGCTCTGATACTTAGAAAAGGCTTTCTGAAGGCGTCATTTGGTATCGTATTCCCCTTTGGGCTTGGTTGGGTCTCAGCAAAGCAGATACCAGGGACTGTAAAGGGGTTAAAGTTCAAAACGGCTCCGGTTCCGTTATTTTAAGGGTTAAAGCTTCCAAATTTGGTGTGCAATACTTTTAAGGCTTTAAGACACTGTGGTGAAAATTTGGTGAATTTTGAACAATTCCTTCATGTTTTTTCGCAATTGCAGTAATAAAGTGTGTTCAGTTTAAAATTTAAAGTGACAGTAACGGTTTTATTTTAAAACGTTTTTTGTACTTTGTTATCAAGTTTATGCCTGTTTAACATGTCTGAACTACCAGATAGACTGTGTTCTGAATGTGGGGAAGCCAGAATTCCTATTCATTTAAATAAATGTGATTTATGTGACAATGACAATGATGCCCAAGATGATTCCTCAAGTGAGGGGAGTAAGCATGGTACTGCATCATTCCCTCCTTCGTCTACACGAGTCTTGCCCACTCAGGAGGCCCCTAGTACATCTAGCGCGCCAATACTCCTTACTATGCAACAATTAACGGCTGTAATGGATAATTCTGTCAAAAACATTTTAGCCAAAATGAACACTTATCAGCGTAAGCGCGATTGCTCTGTTTTAGATACTGAAGAGCATGACGACGCTGATAATGATATTTCTGAAGGGCCCCTAACCCAGTCTGATGGGGCCAGGGAGGTTTTGTCTGAGGGAGAAATTACTGATTCAGGGAACATTTCTCAACAAGCTGAACCTGATGTGATTGCATTTAAATTTAAGTTGGAACATCTCCGCATTCTGCTTAAGGAGGTATTATCCACTCTGGATGATTGTGACAAGTTGGTCATCCCAGAGAAACTATGTAAAATGGACAAGTTCCTAGAGGTGCCGGGGCTCCCAGAAGCTTTTCCTATACCCAAGCGGGTGGCGGACATTGTTAATAAAGAATGGGAAAGGCCCGGTATTCCTTTCGTCCCTCCCCCCATATTTAAAAAATTGTTTCCTATGGTCGACCCCAGAAAGGACTTATGGCAGACAGTCCCCAAGGTCGAGGGAGCGGTTTCCACTTTAAACAAACGCACCACTATACCCATAGAGGATAGTTGTGCTTTCAAAGATCCTATGGATAAAAAATTAGAAGGTTTGCTTAAGAAAATGTTTGTTCAGCAGGGTTACCTTCTACAACCAATTTCATGCATTGTCCCTGTCACTACAGCCGCATGTTTCTGGTTCGATGAGCTGATAAAGGCGGTCGATAGTGATTCTCCTCCTTATGAGGAGATTATGGACAGAATCAATGCTCTCAAATTGGCTAATTCTTTCACCCTAGACGCCACTTTGCAATTGGCTAGGTTAGCGGCTAAGAATTCAGGGTTTGCTATTGTGGCGCGCAGAGCGCTTTGGTTGAAATCTTGGTCGGCTGATGCGTCTTCCAAGAACAAGCTACTTAACATTCCTTTCAAGGGGAAAACGCTGTTTGGCCCTGACTTGAAAGAGATTATCTCTGATATCACTGGGGGTAAGGGCCACGCCCTTCCGCAGGATCGGCCTTTCAAGGCAAAAAATAAACCTAATTTTCGTCCCTTTCGTAGAAACGGACCAACCCAAAGTGCTACGTCCTCTAAGCAAGAGGGTAATACTTCTCAAGCCAAGCCAGCTTGGAGACCAATGCAAGGCTGGAACAAGGGAAAGCAGGCCAAGAAACCTGCCACTGCTACCAAGACAGCATGAAATGTTGGCCCCCGATCCGGGACCGGATCTGGTGGGGGGCAGACTCTCTCTCTTCGCTCAGGCTTGGGCAAGAGATGTTCTGGATCCTTGGGCGCTAGAAATAGTCTCCCAAGGTTATCTTCTGGAATTCAAGGGACTTCCCCCAAGGGGGAGGTTCCACAGGTCTCAGTTGTCTTCAGACCACATAAAAAGACAGGCATTCTTACATTGTGTAGAAGACCTGTTAAAAATGGGAGTGATTCATCCTGTTCCATTAAGAGAACAAGGGATGGGGTTCTACTCCAATCTGTTCATAGTTCCCAAAAAAGAGGGAACGTTCAGACCAATCTTGGATCTCAAGATCTTAAACAAGTTTCTCAAGGTTCCATCGTTCAAGATGGAAACCATTCGAACTATTCTTCCTTCCATCCAGGAAGGTCAATTCATGACCACGGTGGATTTAAAGGATTTTAGACAAACATCTTCCTTGTTTGTTGTTTATTCCGGTAAAAGGAGAGGTCAAAAAGCAACTTCTACCTCTCTTTCTTTTTGGATTAAAAGCATCATCAGATTGGCTTACGAGACTGCCGGACGGCAGCCTCCCGAAAGAATCACAGCTCATTCCACTAGGGCTGTGGCTTCCACATGGGCCTTCAAGAACGAGGCTTCTGTTGATCAGATATGTAGGGCAGCGACTTGGTCTTCACTGCACACTTTTACCAAATTTTACAAGTTTGATACTTTTGCTTCTTCTGAGGCTATTTTTGGGAGAAAGGTTTTGCAAGCCGTGGTGCCTTCCATTTAGGTGACCTGATTTGCTCCCTCCCTTCATCCGTGTCCTAAAGCTTTGGTATTGGTTCCCACAAGTAAGGATGACGCCGTGGACCGGACACACCTATGTTGGAGAAAACAGAATTTATGTTTACCTGATAAATTACTTTCTCCAACGGTGTGTCCGGTCCACGGCCCGCCCTGGTTTTTTTTTAATCAGGTCTGATAATTTATTTTCTTAACTACAGTCACCACGGTACCATATGGTTTCTCCTATGCAAATATTCCTCCTTAACGTCGGTCGAATGACTGGGGTAGGCGGAGCCTAGGAGGGATCATGTGACCAGCTTTGCTGGGCTCTTTGCCATTTCCTGTTGGGGAAGAGAATATCCCACAAGTAAGGATGACGCCGTGGACCGGACACACCGTTGGAGAAAGTAATTTATCAGGTAAACATAAATTCTGTTTTTGCTTTAATTTTATCCATTTGCAAAAGCACTAGAGGGCAGCACTATTTCCTGCTATGTAGTGCTCCAGGGAACAAAGCAAATGGGAAACTTTTTTTAAAATGGTATGATCTGTCTTAATCACAAAAGACAATTTTTGGGTTTCATATACTTTAATGTATCAGTTCTATTTCAAGGTTTCAACACTGAGACTAATTAACTGCTCTATTATGTCAATTTAAAAAAAACTTTTCTGTGATTCATTCCTGTTGAAGAAAAAAAAAAAAATCCACATCAGAGATAGATAATAAACCCACCAACTGGAATTTATTTTGTACAAATAATTATTTTGTATTGCATCCTTTCTTTAGAATCACATACAATTCACTTATTTCTTAATAAGGGCCAGATTACAAGTGGAGCACCATTTAGCGCTTTCAGTAGAGTGCTAATTACGCTAGAAGTAAACTTTTTGCGTGTGACGGGTTGTGCTCGTATTATTAGTAGAAAGTAAAAAAGTATCGCTTTTGCGCTATCTCGACACGTGCAAGAAGCCGACCTTAGAATAGCCTATTCGCCCCCTAGAACACCCCACTCATGTACAAACCGGATCCCATATTCTCATGTAAGCTAACCCGACATGAAAATATGAATATTACACATTCCAATGTTTTTTACATAGAAGAATATGTTCTATTTATTCAGAAATAAATACGTCTTCATATACCTGATGGTATTTTGGCACAATATATATTTATACTCATAACTTTTTTGTGGATATTTTTTTTTAAAATAATTTTTATTAGATATTGTTATTATGAGTGTAACTGTACTTTGTAATGGGTTTTGTGACACTTTTTTTGTTTTGCAAAACGGTTAACTAGAGCTCTGAGGACTTGATGAGCATTAACTTGAATTGCGCTTAATCGATCACTTTTACTTTCAACTTGTGATATGGGCGCAATTAAACTTGTGTGTAAACTATCGCGAAAAACCCGCTATCACTTGCGCGCAAACTTTTGT
Source organism: Bombina bombina (assembly GCF_027579735.1). Classification (NCBI taxonomy): domain Eukaryota; kingdom Metazoa; phylum Chordata; class Amphibia; order Anura; family Bombinatoridae; genus Bombina; species Bombina bombina. Next base: position 850,462,442 of record NC_069501.1, on the reverse strand, counting down.
GCCCCACTCGTAATCTGGCCCTAAATAATAATAATACATGTTATGTTATACAGACAACATATACAACTGTTATTTGTGAGAGGGAATTGTGCACTTTAGCAAACACAGAGTTACGTAAAAATGCTTATGCACTGAAAATGCTCATTTAAATGTGCTCATTAGCACTGTCAAGTCCAGGTTTTTAGCACATGCCAGTGATTTACATTTCATTGCCCAGTGCCTGTCCTTGTTCAAGAGTTGTTTCTAAGCCTGATGAATATACTTGTATTGGGAATAAACAGAGTAGAAGAATTGAAAGCCAAATACCCTGCCAGGCTTTTCAGTATGTTTTGAAGTTTCCAGTGTATTTCTGATTAGCAATGCATGAAGCAGTGTGAAAATGCAAAGTTCAATCTGACCAGTTACCGTTGGTAGGCACTTTCCATTGAGAAAATCTTTGTGGCCTACCTTTAAGTTCTGAGATTCCTGCTACTACTATTAAACTAAATGTATAATGTGTACATATAAAATACAGAGAGGATTGAACAAAACATTCCTAACTATTAAGCACATTTGATTTGTTATGCAAAGTGCCTTAAAGATACAAAGAGACTTGATGGGCTAATCAGAGCCCCCACAGTATGACATCTATACCCTCAGGACGCATGTGTATGTTTGCTTTAAAACCTGTTCCTCTACCTGACTGATACCAGCCTGTAGTATCCTATGACTGGTTACTCTGAAGGAAACACATTTACCTTTTTATACATGTTCAACAATGGGTGTGTTTTGTAGTTGGTTTCACAGTACACAATATATTTTTTTGCTCTTATATGTTTTGAGTATAATAAAATTATAATAAATACCTTACATAAAGTATACACTGCTTTAAATATGTTACCCTGCATCTGTATCTCATCACTTTCAGTATCCTTTGTGCGGTTACAAACTGTTCATCAACCAAACATATCTGCTTTAAACTCGAGTAGTTCCCAAAACATCTTTAATCCCTTTCATTGCTGTGGGAAATTGTGAGTGTAGATTTAAAAGTACACAGAAAAAAATAATATATATATATATATATTGTTTTAAATTGTTTTATAAAATCTTTCATCTATATACTGATACAGCCTTAGCTACGGGAAACTGATGCATGACAGTGTAATCCGGTACGTCAGAGATATTGAGCTGAGTACTTAATTGGCATATTCGTTTTGAGAGTGAAAATTACCTTAACAGGATAACACTATTTTCTCACTTTTTCTTTTGGAGGTTAAAATGAACAAGTTGGAAGAGCCAACTAAAAGCATGTTTGGACTTATATCCTTATAACCTTTTTATAGGGTTTCTGAATAATTTAGTACAAACTATATATAATTTCTCTTAAAGTTAGATGTAATAATGACTGTAAATATCTAAGGAACAGAGATATTTAGGGGTGTATTTTAGCCTTGGCAAACGAGGCACTTGTCTAGGGCAGCAGATTAGGGGGGGGGGGGGCAGCACTTTTGCTGTGGCTATATTTGTAAGAAGCTTACATTTATTTTAGACGTATTATACAAGTATATCATGGGAGATTTTGCCCAGAGAGCTTATATTCTATGAGGGGAGTAATAAGAGACTGCCCATAGAGGATACATTTTAGAGGTAGTTCTGAACCTTTTTGTTATTCTGCAAGCTAACTTTTAGTTATGTTGGCTTTCAGCACTTAGTATTGTGTTTGGGGAAGTATTGTTTCAAGAAATCAGTATTTAGGTTTTTTTTATATATATTGCAGCAATATATAGATGTATGCATGTGGGTGTATAACTCTGTGTGTGTATGTGATTATGTGTGTGAGTGAACATTTATTTTGGGCATGCCAAAATACAAAAAATCCCATTACTCCTTGACCAAAAAATATTACGGCTAAAAAAAGGCCTAAAAAACCTTAGGGGGCAGCAGAATTTTGAGTGCCTAGGGCAGCACAAAACCTAAATATGCCACTGGAGACATTTTATCTATTTGTTAAACACAATGCCATCATTACCTGATTTGCAAGGCCAGACTATTCCATGGATCTTATTCAAGCATCAAGAAAGTATACGTTTCCTAAAATATCAAACCATAAGCAATGTCTAAGGGTTCAATTGTGCCTTGTGGTGAACATAAGAGTGGGAAGAAGCATGTACAAGAGTAGGAGAAACCCTGAAGGTGTAGGTATTGTTTAGAGCAGGGATCAGCAACCTTGGCTCCTTAGATGTTTTGGAACTACATTTCCAAGATACTCAGCCAGCCAATAGAGTATCTGAGCATCATGGGCAATGCAGGTCCAAAACATCTGGGGAGCTGACCCCTGGTTTAGAGGAATAAAGGAGCTTGTGTAAGCCTTGGGGTGTTGGCTTAAGGAGCGGAGCGTCCCTGGGGATGTGCATAACAGTGGAAAAAGCTTCCTCCAATGTGAGTAATGGTTGGAGGGGGAGCAAAAGGGTAAGAGTGTGTGATGTTTATGATAATGGTTATGATTATCACATAGT